>NW_024104130.1:0-7623 GCF_003945595.2 Pipra filicauda
TTGCTTGGCTGGGGAGAAGGGCTCTTGGCTTTATACAGCTCCAGCTGCCAGTCCCACTGCCCAAACGGCGTACGGTTGAAGATTCCTCCCAGAGCAAAAGGGCCAGGACAGAAAGCTCTTGCTGCCATGGAGTACCCAGGATGGCACAGCAAATCCACCAGAGAGCCAAAGGTTGCAGGCTTGTTTGGCTGGGGAGAAGGGCTCTTGGCTTTATACAGCTCCAGCTGCCAGTCCCACTGCCCAAATTGCGTACGGTTGAAGATTGCTCCCAGAGCAAAGAGGTCAGGACAGAAAGCTCTTACTGCCCATGGAGTACTTAGGTTGGCCCAGCAAATGCACCAGAGAGCCAAAGGTTGCAGGCTTGCTTGGCTGGGGAGAAGGGCTCTTGGCTTTATACAGCTCCAGCTGCCAGTCCCACTGCCCAAATGGCGTACGGTTGAAGATTACTCCCAGAGCAAAGGGGCCAGGACAGAAAGCTCTTGCTGCCATGGAGTACCCAGGCTGGCCCAGCAAATGCACCAGAGAGCCAAAGGTTGCAGGCTTGCTTGGCTGGGGAGAAGGGCTCTTGGCTTTATACAGCTCCAGCTGCCAGTCCCACTGCCCAAATGGCGACGTACGGTTGAAGATTCCTCCCAGAGCAAAGGGGCCAGGACAGAAAGCTCTTTCTGCCATGGAGTACTTAGGTTGGCCCACCAAATGCAGCAGAGAGCCAAAGGTTGCAGGCTTGCTTGTCTGGGGAGAAGGGCTCTTGGCTTTATACAGCTTCCGCTGACAGTCCCCCACTGCCCAACAACGTCGGTTGAAGAGTCCTCACAGAGCAAAGGGGCCAGGACAGAAAGCTCTTGCTGCCATGGAGTACCCAGGCTGGCCCACGAAATGTATCAGAGAGCCAAGGGTTGCAGGCTTGCTTGGCTGGGGAGAAGGGCTCTTGGCTTTATACAGCTCCAGCTGCCACTCCCACTGCCCAAATCGCGTACGGACGAAGATTCCTCCCAGAGCAAAGGGGCCAGGGCAGAAAACTATTGCTGCCATGGAGTACCCAGGCTGGCCCACCAAATCCACACAAGAGCCAAAGGTTGCAGGCTTGCTTGCCTAGGGAGAAGGGTTCCTTGCTTTATAGTGCTCCAGCTGCCAGTCGCACTGCCCAAATGGCGTACGGTTGAAGATTCCTCCCAGAGCAAAGGGGCCAGGACAGAAAGTTCTTGCTACCCATGGAGTACGTAGGTTGGCCCACCAAATACACCCGAGAGCCAAAGGTTGCAGGCTTGCTTGGCTGGGGAGAAGGGCTCCTTACTTTATACAGCTCCAGCTGCCAGTCCCACTGCCCAAATGGCGTACGGACGAAGATTCCTCCCAGAGCAAAGGGGCCAGGACAGAAAGCTCTTGCTGCCATGGAGTACCCAGGCTGGCCCACTAAATACACACAAGAGCCAAAGGTTGCAGGTTTGCTTGTCTGGGGAGAAGGGCTCTTGGCTTTATACAGCTCCAGTTGCCAATCCCGCTGCCCATATGGCGTACGGTTGAAGATTCCTCCCAGAGCAAAGGGTCCAGGACAGAAAGCTCTTGCTGCCCATGGAGTACTTAGGTTGGCCCAGCAAATGCACCAGAGAGCCAAAGGTTGCAGGCTTGCTTGGCTGGGGAGAAAGGCTCCTTGCTTTATACAGCTCCAGCTGCCAGTCCCACTGCCCAAACGACATACGGTTGAAGATTCCTCCCAGAGCAAAGGGGCCAGGACAGAAAGCTCTTGCTGCCATGGAGTACTTAGGTTGGCCCACCAAATGCACCAGAGAGCCAAAGGTTGCAGGCTTGCTTGGCTGGGGAGATGGGTTCTTGGCTTTATACAGCTCCAGTTGCCAATCCCGCTGCCCATATGGCGTACGGTTGAAGATTCCTCCCAGGACAAAGGGGCCAGGACAGAAAGCTCTTGCTGCCCATGGAGTACTTAGGTTGGCCCAGCAAATGCAGCAGAGAGCCAAAGGTTGCTGGCTTGCTTGGCTGGGGAGAAAGGCTCCTTGCTTTATACAGCTCCAGCTGCCAGTCCCACTGGCCAAATAGCCTACGGTTGAAGATTCCTCCCAGAGCAAAGGGGCCAGGACAGAAAGCTCTTGCTGCCATGGAGTACCCAGGCTGGCACAGCAAATGCACCAGAGACCAAAGGTTGCAGGCTTGCTTGGCTGGGGAAAAGGGCTCTTGGCTTTATACAGCTCCAGCTGCCAGTCCCACTGCCCAAATGGCGTACGGTTGAAAATTCCTCCCAGAGCAAAGTGGCCAGGACAGAAAGCTCTTGCTGCCATGGAGTACCCAGGCTGGCCCAGCAAATCCACACAAGAGCCAAAGGTTGCAGGCTAGCTTGACTGGGGAGAAGGGCTCCTTACTTTATACAGCTCCAGCTGCCAGTCCCACTGCCCAAACGGCGTACGGTTGAAGATTGCTCCCAGGACAAAGGGACCAGGACAGAAAGTTCTTGCTACCCATGGAGTACGTAGGTTGGCCCACCAAATGCACCAGAGAGCCAAAGGTTGCAGGCTTGCTTGGCTGGGGAGAAGGGCTCTTGGCTTTATACAGCTCCAGCTGCCAGTCCCACTGCCCAAATAGCGTACGGTTGAAGATTCCTCCCAGAGCAAAGTGGCCAGGACAGAAAGTTCTTGCTGCCATGGAGTACTTAGGTTGGCCCAGCAAATGCACCAGAGAGCCAAAGGTTGCAGGCTTGCTTGGCTGGGGAGAAAGGCTCCTTCCTTTATACAGCTCCAGCTGCCAGTCCCACTGGCCAAATAGCCTACGGTTGAAGATTCCTCCCAGAGCAAAGTGGCCAGGACAGAAAGCTCTTGCTGCCATGGAGTACTTAGGTTGGTCCAGCAAATGCAGCAGAGAGCCAAAGGTTGCAGGCTTGCTTGGCTGGGGAGACGGGCTCTTGGCTTTATACAGCTCCAGCTGCCAGTCCCACTGCCCAAATGGCGAACGGACGAAGATTCATCCCACAGCAGTGGGACCAGGACAGAAAGCTCTTTCTGCCATGGAGTACCCAGGCTGGCCCAGCAAATGCACCAGAGAGCCAAAGGTTGCAGGCTTGCTTGGCTGGGAGAAGGGCTCTTGGCTTTATACAGCTCCAGCTGCCAGTCCCACTGCCCAAACAACGTACGGTTGAAGATTCCTCCCAGAGCAAAGGGGCCAGGACAGAAAGCTCTTGCTGCCATGGAGTACCCAGGCTGGCCCACGAAATGCACCAGAGAGCCAAAGGTTGCAGGCTTGCTTGGCTGGGGAGAAGGGCTCTTGGCTTTATACAGCTCCAGCTGCCAGTCCCACTGCCCAAATGGCGTACGGACGAAGATTCCTCCCAGAGCAAAGGGGCCAGGGCAGAAAACTATTGCTGCCATGGAGTACCCAGGCTGGCCCACCAAATCCACACAAGAGCCAAAGGTTGCAGGCTTGCTTGCCTAGGGAGAAGGGTTCCTTGCTTTATAGTGCTCCAGCTGCCAGTCGCACTGCCCAAATGGCGTACGGTTGAAGATTCCTCCCAGAGCAAAGGGGCCAGGACAGAAAGTTCTTGCTACCCATGGAGTACGTAGGTTGGCCCACCAAATACACCCGAGAGCCAAAGGTTGCAGGCTTGCTTGGCTGGGGAGAAGGGCTCTTGGCTTTATACAGCTCCAGCTGCCAGTCCCACTGCCCAAACGGCGTACGGTTGAAGATTGCTCCCAGAGCAAAGAGGTCAGGACAGAAAGCTCTTGCTGCCCATGGAGTACTTAGGTTGGCCCAGCAAATGCACCAGAGAGCCAAAGGTTGCAGGCTTGCTTGGCTGGCGAGAAGGGCTCTTGGCTTTATACAGCTCCAGCTGCCAGTCCCACTGCCCAAATGGCGTACGGTTGAAGATTCCTCCCAGAGCAAAGGGGCCAGGACAGAAAGCTCTTGCTGCCATGGAGTACCCAGGCTGGCCCACTAAATCCACACAGGAGCCAAAGGTTGCAGGCTTGCTTGGCTGGGGAGAAGGGCTCTTGGCTTTATACAGCTCCAGCTGCCAGTCCGCACGGCGCCCAAAGCGTACGGTTGAAGATTCCTCCCAGAGCAAAGGGGCCAGGACAGAAAGCTCTTGCTGCCATGGAGTACCCAGGCTGGCCCACGAAATGTATCAGAGAGCCAAGGGTTGCAGGCTTGCTTGGCTGGGGAGAAGGGCTCTTGGCTTTATACAGCTCCAGCTGCCACTCCCACTGCCCAAATCGCGTACGGACGAAGATTCCTCCCAGAGCAAAGGGGCCAGGGCAGAAAACTATTGCTGCCATGGAGTACCCAGGCTGGCCCACCAAATCCACACAAGAGCCAAAGGTTGCAGGCTTGCTTGCCTAGGGAGAAGGGTTCCTTGCTTTATAGTGCTCCAGCTGCCAGTCGCACTGCCCAAATGGCGTACGGTTGAAGATTCCTCCCAGAGCAAAGGGGCCAGGACAGAAAGCTCTTGCTCCCATGGAGTACCCAGGCTGGCCCACTAAATCCACACAAGAGCCAAAGGTTGCAGGCTTGCTTGGCTGGGGAGAAGGGCTCTTGGCTTTATACAGCTCCAGCTGCCAGTCCCACTGCCCAAATGGCGTACGGACGAAGATTCCTCCCAGAGCAAAGGGGCCAGGACAGAAAGCTCTTGCTGCCATGGAGTACCCAGGCTGGCACAGCAAATCCACCAGAGAGCCAAAGGTTGCAGGCTTGCTTGGCTGGGGAGAAGGGCTCTTGGCTTTATGGAGCTCCAGCTGCCAGTCCCACTGCCCAAATGTCATACGGACCAAGATTCCTCCTAGAGCAAAGGGGCCAGGACAGAAAGCTCTTGCTGCCATGGAGTACCCAGGCTGGCACAGCAAATCCACCCAACAGCCAAAGGTTGCAGGCTTGCTTGGCTGGGGAGAAGGGCTCTTGGCTTTATACAGCTCCAGCTGCCAGTCCAACTGCCCAAATTGCGTACGGTTGAAGATTCCTCCCAGAGCAAAGTGGCCAGGACAGAAAGCTCTTGCTGCCATGGAGTACCCAGGCTGGCACAGCAAATCCACCAGAGAGCCAAAGGTTGCAGGCTTGCTTGTCTGGGGAGAAGGGCTCGTGGCTTTATACAGCCCCAGCTGCCAGTCCCACTGCCCTAACGGCGTACGGTTGAAGATTGCTCCCAGAGCAAAGAGGTCAGGACAGAAAGCTCTTGCTTCCGATGGAGTACTTAGGTTGGCCCACCAAATGCACCAGAGAGCCAAAGGTTGCAGGCTTGCTTGGCTGGGGAGAAGGGCTCTTGGCTTTATACAGCTCCAGCTGCCAGTCCCACTGCCCAAATGGCGTACGGACGAAGATTCCTCCCAGAGCAAAGGGGCCAGGGCAGAAAACTATTGCTGCCATGGAGTACCCAGGCTGGCCCACCACATCCACACAAGAGCCAAAGGTTGCAGGCTTGCTTGCCTAGGGAGAAGGGTTCCTTGCTTTATAGTGCTCCAGCTGCCAGTCCCACTGCCCAAATAGCGTACGGTTGAAGATTCCTCCCAGAGCAAAGGGGCCAGGACAGAAAGCTCTTTCTGCCATGGAGTACCCAGGCTGGCCCAGCAAATGCACCAGAGAGCCAAAGGTTGCAGGCTTGCTTGTCTGGGGAGAAGGGCTCTTGGCTTTATACAGCTCCAGCTGCCAGTCCCACTGCCCAAATGGCGTACGGACGAAGATTCCTCCCACAGCAGTGGGACCAGGACAGAAAGCTCTTGCTGCCATGGAGTACCCAGGCTGGCCCAGCAAATGCACCAGAGAGCCAAAGGTTGCAGGCTTGCTTGGCTGGGGAGAAGGGCTCTTGGCTTTATACAGCTGCAGCTGCCAGTCGCACTGCCCAAACAACGTACGGTTGAAGATTCCTCCCAGAGCAAAGGGGCCAGGACAGAAAGCTCTTGGTGCCATGGAGTACCCAGGCTGGCCCACCAAATGTATCAGGGAGCCAAGGGTTGCAGGCTTGCTTGGCTGGGGAGAAGGGCTCTTGGCTTTATACAGCTCCAGCTGCCAGTCCCACTGCCCAAATCGCGTACGGTTGAAGATTCCTCCCAGAGCAAAGGGGCCAGGACAAAAAGCTCCTGCTGCCATGGAGTACATAGGTTGGCCCAGCAAATGCACCAGAGAGCCAAAGGTTGCAGGCTAGCTTGGCTGGGGAGAAGGGCTCTTGGCTTTATACAGCTCCAGTTGCCAGTCCCACTGCCCAAACGGCGTACGGTTGAAGATTGCTCCCAGAGCAAAGGGGCCAGGACAGAAAGCTCTTGCTGCCATGGAGTACCCAGGCTGGCCCACGAAAAGTATCAGAGAGCCAAAGGTTGCTGGCTTGCTTCCTGGGGAGAAGGGCTCTTGGCTTTATACAGCTCCAGCTGCCAGTCCCACTGCCCAAATAGCGTAAGGACTAAGATTCCTCCCAGAGCAAAGGGGCCAGGACAGAAAGCTCTTGCTGCCATGGAGTACCCAGGCTGGCCCACCAAATCCACCTAAGAGCCAAAGGTTGCAGGCTTGCTTGGCTGGGGAGAAGGGCTCTTGGCTTTATAGTGCTCCAGCTGCCAGTCCCACTGCCCAAATGGCGTACGGTTGAAGATTCCTCCCAGAGCAAAGGGGCCAGGACAGAAAGCTCTTGCTGCCATGGAGTACCCAGGCTGGCCCACCAAATGTATCAGAGAGCCAAGGGTTGCAGGCTTGCTTGGCTGGGGAGAAGGGCTCTTGGCTTTATACAGCTCCAGCTGCCAGTCCCACTGCCCAAATGGCGTACGGACGAAGATTCCTCCCAGAGCAAAGGGGCCAGGGCAGAAAACTATTGCTGCCATGGAGTACCCAGGCTGGCCCACCAAATGCATCAGAGAGCCAAAGGTTGCAGGCTTGCTTGGCTGGGGAGAAGGGCTCTTGGCTTTATCGTGCTCAGCTGCAAGAGTCGCACTGCCCCAAATGGCGTACGGGACGAAGATTCCTACCAGCGCAAAGGCGCCCAGGAAGAAAGGTGTTCTTGCTACCCTGGACGTACGAGGTTTGGCCCAGCATATGCACCAGAGAGCCAAAGGTTGCAGGCTTGCTTGGCTGGGGAGAAGGGCTCTTGGCTTTATACAGCTCCAGCTGCAAGTCCCACTGCCCAAACGGCGTACGGTTGAAGATTCCTCCCAGAGCAAAGGGGCCAGGACAGAAAGCTCTTGCTGCCATGGAGTACTCAGGCTGGCCAACCAAATGCACCAGAGAGCCAAAGGTTGCAAGCTTGGTTGGCTGGGGAGAAGAGCTTCTTGCTTTATACAGCTCCAACTGCAAGTCCCACTGCCCAAATGGCGTACGGACGAAGATTCCTCCCAGAGCAAAGGGGCCAGGACAGAAAGCTCTTGCTGCCATGGAGTACCCAGGCTGGCCCACCAAATGCATCAGAGAGCCAAAGGTTGCAGGCTTGCTTGGCTGGGGAGAAGGGCTCTTGGCTTTATACAGCTCCAGCTGCCAGTCCCACTGCCCAAATCGCGTACGGTTGAAGATTCCTCCCAGAGCAAAGGGGCCAGGGCAGAAAACTATTGCTGCCATGGAGTACCCAGGCTGGCCCACCAAATCCACAAAAGAGCCAAAGGTTGCAGGCTTGCTTGCCTAGGGAGAAGGGTTCTTTGCTTTATAGTGCTCCAGCTG
>NW_024104131.1:0-7552 GCF_003945595.2 Pipra filicauda
TTTACTACAAATGAAGATTCCTGCCAGACAAAAGGTGCCACCACAGAAACCTCTTGCTGCCCAAGAAGTGCCCAGGCTACCACAAAAACTGCACCTCCAAGCCAAAGGTTCCAGACTTTTTTTCCTGTTGGAAAGAGCTGCTGATCCCTTTTTTCAGCCCTGCACTGCAATGACTGGTTCCACCTCCTGAAAAATTGAATGCAAATGAAGATTCCTGCCACACAAAAGGTGCCACCACAGATAGGTCTTGCTGCCCAAGAAGTGCCCAGGCTGCCCCAACAACTACAACTCATGGCCAAAGCTTCCAGACTTTTTTTCCTGGTGGAAAGAGCTGCTGATCCCTTTTTTCTGCCCTGCGCTGGAATGACTGGTCCCACCTCCTAAAAAATTTACTCCAACTGAAGATTCCTGACAGACAAAAGGTGCCAACACAGAAACCTCTTGCTGCCCAAGAAGTGCCCAGGCTGACTCACCAAGTGCACCTCCAAACCAAAGCTTCCAGACTTTTTCCTGGTGGAAAGAGCTACTGTTCCCTTTTTTCTGCCCTGCACTGCAATGGCCGGTCCAACCTCTTGAAAAATTCAGTCCAGATGAAGATTCCTGCCAGACAAAAGGTGCCACCACAGAAACCTCTTGCTGCCCAAGAAGTTCCCGGGCTGCCCCACCAACTACACCTCAAGGCCAATGCTTCCAGACGTTTTTCCTGGTGGAACGAGCTGCTGTTCCCTTTTTTCAGCCCTGTACTGCAATGGCCGGTCCAACCTCTTGAAAAATAAAATCCAACTGAAGATTCCTACCAGATGAAAGGTTCCACCATAGTAATCTCTTTGCTGCCCAAGAAGTGCCCAGGCTGCCCCAGAAACTACACCTCATGGCCAAAGGTTCCAGACTTTTTTTCCTGGTGGAAAGAGCTGCTGTTCCCTTTTTTCTGCCCTGTACTGCAATGGCCGGTCCAACCTCTTGAAAAATAGAATCCAACTGAAGATTCCTGCCAGACAAAAGGTGCCACCACAGAAAACTCTTGCTGCCTAAGAAGTTCCCAGGCTGCCCCAAAAACTGCACCTCCAAGCCAAAGGTTCCAGACTTTTTTTCCTGGTGGAAAGAGCTGCTGATCCCTTTTTTCTGCCCTGCGCTGGAATGACCGGTCCTACCTCCTAAAAAATTTACTACAAATGAAGATTCCTGGCAGACAAAAGGTGCCACCACAGAAACCTCTTGCTGCCCAAGAAGTGCCCAGGCTGCCCCACCAACTACACCTCAAGGACAAAGCTTCCAGACTTTTTTTCTTGGTGGAAAGAGCTGCTGATCCCTTTTTTCAGCCCTGTACTGCAATGGCCTATCCCACCTCCGGGAAAATTGAATCCAAAGGAAGATTCCTGCCAGACAAAGGGTGCCACCACAGAAACCTCTTGCTGCCCAAGAAGTGCCCAGGCTGACCCACCAACTGCACCTCCAAACCAAAGTTTCCAGACTTTTTTTCCTGGTGGAAAGAGCTGCTGTTCCCTTTTTTCATCCGTGCGCTGCAATGGCCTGTCCCACCATCTGAAAAATTTACTCCAACTGAAGGTTCCTGCCAGACAAAAGGTGCCACCACAGAAACCTCTTGCTGCCCAAGAAGTGCCCAGGATGCCCCAAAAACTGCACCTCACAGCCAAAGCTTCCAGACTTTTTTTCCTGGGGGAAAGAGCTGCTGATCCCTTTTTTCAGCCCTGCGCTGGAATGGCCTGTCCCACCTCCTGAAAAATTTACTCCAGCTCAAGATTCCTGCCAGACAAAAGGTGCCACCACAGAAACCTCTTGCTGCCCATGAAGTGCCCAGGCTGCCCCAACAACTGCACCTCAAGGCCAAAGGTTCCAGACTTTTTTTCCTGGTGGAAAGAGCTGCTGATCCCTTTTTTCTGCCCTTCTCTTCAATGGCCTTTCCCACCTCCGGGTAAATTTAATCCAAAGGAAGATTCCTGCCAGACAAAAGGTGCCCCCACAGAAAGACCTTTCCTGCCCAAGACGTGCCCAGGCTGCCCCAACAACTGCACCTCCAAGCCAAAGCTTCCAGACTTTTTTTCCTGGTGGAAAGAACTGCTGATCCCTTTTTTCAGCCCTGCACTACAATGGCCGGTCCAACCTCTTGAAAAATTCAGTCCAGATGAAGATTCCAGCGAGACAAAAGGTGCCACCACAGAAATCTCCTTGCTGCCCAAGAAGTTCCCGGGCTGCCCCAAAAACTGCACCTCCAAACCAAAGCTTCCAGACTTTTTTTCCTGGGGGAAAGAGCTGCTGATCCTTTTTTTCTGCCCTGCGCTGGAATGACTGGTCCCACCTCCTAAAAAATTTCCTCCAACTGAAGATTTCTGCCAGACAAAAGGTGCCACCACAGAAACCTCTTGCTGCCCAAGAAGTGCCCAGGCTGCCCCAACAACTGCACCTCAAGGCAAAAGGTTCCAGACTTTTTTTGCTGGTGGAAAGAGCTGCTGTTCCCTTTTTTCTGCCCTGCTCTGCAATGGCCTGTCCCACCTCCTGGAAAATAGAATCCAACTGAAGATTCCTGCCAGACAAAAGGTGCCACCACAGAAACCTCTTGCTGCCCAAGAAGTGCCCAGGCTGCCCCAACAACTACACCTCAAGGCCAAAGCTTCCAGCCTTTTTTTCCTGGTGCAAAGAACTGCTGTTCCCTTAATTCATCCCTGTGCTGCAATGGCCTGTCCCACCTTCTGAAAAATTTCCTCCAACTGAAGATTTCTGCCAGACAAAAGGTGCCACCACAGATACCTCTTGCTGCCCAAGAAGTGCCCAGGCTGCCCCAACAACTGCACCTTCAAGCCAAAGATTCCAGGCTTTTTTTCCTGGTGGAAAGAGCTGGTGATCCCTTTTTTCTGCCCTGCACTGTAAAGGCTGGTCCCACCTGCTGGTAACTGTACTCCAAATAAAGATTCCTGCCAGACAAAAGGTGCCATTACAGAAACCTCTTTGCTGCCCAAGAAGTTCCCAGGTTGCCCCAACAACTACACCTCAAGGCCAAAGGTTCCAGACTTTTTTTCCTGGTGGAAAGAGCTGCTGATCCCTTATTTCAGCCCTGTACTGCAATGGCCGGTCCCACCTCCTGAAAAATTGAATGCAAATGAAGATTCCTGCCAGACAAAAGGTGCCACCACAGAAAGTCTTACTCTCCAAGAAGTGCCCAGGCTGCCACACGAATTGCACCTGAAGCCAAAGGATCCAGACTTTCTTGCTTGGAGGAAAGGGCTGCTTTTCCTTTTTTTTCAGCCCAGTTCTGCAATGGTCATACTAGATCCAAAAGTTGAATCTAAATGAAGATTGTTGCCAGATAAAAGTTGCCACCACAGAAGCTCTTGCTGCCCAAGAAGTGCCCAGGCTGTCCCACCAACTGCCCCTCAAAGCAAAAGTATACAGGCTTTCTTTCTTGGGATAAAGGCTGTTGTTTCTTTCTTTTCAGGACCCTGCACTCATCTCCCAAAATTGAAGACAAATGACACTTGATCCCAAATATGAGGTGCCCAATCCATGCGTCCCTTGATGCTCTCCCAGTGCCACATCAGGATCCTGTGCAGGAACACGTGCTGCGTTGTCTCCTATGGCAAAAGCAGGTGTTCCCGACTCCAGGGCTCTTGCCCGATCCAGTATGGCAAGAGCAGGGGACGGAGTATCTCGGTGTAAGGGGGGTACTTTTGAATTAGATGATCAATGGAGCATAGAAGCGTGAGAACGAAATCATAGTAGGATGTGAAACCAGCTAGAGTATGGTACAATGTAACTTCATGGCACAAGCTAATTGTGAGGTCCATTGTGCTTTTTAGCAAGTCAGCTTGATATCCCCTATTATCAGAGCCGAGTTCTTCCTTGGTTTTGCTACCTATTGCAAGATAGATACATCTACCCTTGAAACGCAGTGGTAGAGGTCCTACATAGGGGTGAGAAAGATGATGATGGGAGGAAGATTATGTGGGCAGGGGTCGCTCGCCCCTTGCCCTACAAGTAGGGCACGCGCAGACTGTTGCCATTAGGTAATGATTAGGCGGTGTTTGGCTGCCATTCAGGCCTCACCTTATACTGCGCCCTGGCCCTACGTAGTGTAACGTGGAACTGATAAAAATGGGGTGTCGGGACTGCTGAGTTGAGCGATCCTCATCCTACCACCGAGACTGTGTTGCTCCGCGGGGACGCCCGCTAAGCATGGGTACCGACCAGCTGCTGCAGATCCTGACAGCCCTGGCCTGTCTGTGTGGGTAAGCACAGTTTTTTGATAGGAAGCAACTGAGAGAACAAACTTTTTAATATCCTTTTAGTGTTCCTTTAATTCCCCTTTTATGTTTATAGTAGTTTTCCTTTAGTTTCCCTCTTTACTAACCAATATCGTGTTATCCATACTATTGTGTTAAGATCCTTTTTTGGTATCCCTTTTCACTAGTTAATACTGTATTAAATGCTGTTCGTAGTATTTGTTTGAATGCCACCCGATAAGGTAGTTATTTTGTATCCTTTTTTTTAGTTTTTAATTCCTCTTGCTAAGTTTATTACTATTATTTTTATTCTCACTGTAATAAAAGATATTTTGTGTGTTTGAATATTTCTGGCACTTGTCTTTATTCCGGACATGTATCCAAACGAACTGCTACACTCGGCCTCTCAGTTACTTCTGGCAACAGACTCCATCCCTCCCAGAGCCTTTGGGAGACCTGCCGGAGTCACACACGGGAGCCCCTCTGGCCAGGTCTCCCTGCTGCCGGGGAGGGGCGGGGAAGAGCAGAGCCCGCTCCTCGCCGAGGATGCACATGGCAGCAAAAGGCTGCGGGTAGGAGTGGGAGCCCAGGCCATTGCAGTCTAAGATTCCCAGGAGCAGGTGGCCCAGCAGCTCTTGTCCCCAAGACACCGGTTCTCAATCCACAGTTCCCGGGAAGCTGCGGCTTTGCTGGAGGAGAAGATCCTTTCTGTGCTGCTGGACAAGATCGTCCAATGACGAAGGCAAGTGTTTCCAACTGCAGGGCTGTCTCTTGAGCCGCCTCTAGAGTAGAATATCAGGGAATATCTCCGCATCTCTGTTCCTTCCTGCGATAGCCTCCATCCCTTCCCCAAGCTCTGGCAGTCCTGGTGGCCTGCAGACAGATTAGCCTCTGCCTATGGGACAAAATCCAGCCTATACGGCAAGGACTTCAAGTAGTTCAGTTTTGAGCCAGTAGGGCACTGCAGTACTGCTGTGTAAACACTAAAGAAGGAGAAGGGGAAGGAAGAAACTAGAAACTGTTTTTTTTTTTGGTTGCAAATAGTTTTTTTTCACGTGGGTTTAGGGTGGATATTTGGGAAAGGTTCTTCCCTGCGAGGGTGGTTGGCACTGGACCAGGCTCCCCAGGGCAGTGGTCACAGCGTCAAGTGAGGGCTACTGTATGAGATTTTTTGCCAGCATCTGTGTAAACCGTCCGGGCATGTGGGATTGGTTACTTCTGTTTCTTAGGTTTCAGTATCCATTGCCAGGAGACAATCCATGCCGTAGGAACATTGTTCAATTTACTGGTAATTATAGGACATGATAGCCCTAATAATGCTCCCTGAAGATTTTCATCAGTACATAGATACCAATCAAGAACATTTTTCTGCATTGGCAATCGTATGCGTATAGGTTCCTGAGCATCAATCTGTAATACGCGCTCTCTACTCTTTTTTTATTAAGGCTGCCAACATTTCAATGTTTTGTAAGAGTGTTTTAGACTGTTGTATGCTAGTCGATAGCCATTCTATGACACCTATATCCTCCCCCGTTTCTGTTTGTGACTGTGTAATGGCCCCTAAGATATATCGTTTATCAACCCAAAAAGTAAGTTCCAAAGGCAGGTCCCACTGTTGCCTTCGGACACGGCCTTGAGTGACACAGTCTACAATTTGTTGGAGGATATGTTGTTGGTGCTTTGTTACAGTAATCTTTGCTGCTGGGTCTGTTCCTTTTAATAGGGGTCGCAGCTCAGCCAAAAGATCAGCAGGGATTCCCACCACTGGATGCAACCATTGTAAATCCCCAAGGAGTTTTTGTGCGTCTTTTACAGTGCGTAATTTTGTCTGAAATATCAATTTCTGTGGGATAACAGCATGTCGAGAGATAGTCCATCCCAAATATCTCCAAGGTTCTGTTGTCTGGATTTTTTCATCTGCTGTCATTAATTTAAATTGTTCCAAATGTTTACGAATTATTTGTATTTGTTGGGGTACAAACTCTTCAGGTTGACAGAATAAAATATCATCCATATAGTGATAGATTATGCAGTCAGACCATCTATGTCGCAGGGTTTGTAATGCAGTGTCCACATATAGTTGACATAAGGTAGGACTATTTTTCATCCCTTGTGGTAATACTGTCCACTCAAACCTTTGATCAGGCTTTTCTCAATTAATGGCAGGTAATGTAAAAGCAAAACGTTTAGTGTCACGAGGATGTAATTGAATTGTAAAGAAACAATCTTTTAAATCCATAATCGTTAAAGACCAATTCATAGGAAGCATTGCGGGATTCGGTAGTCCAGGCTGTAAAGCCCCCATGGCCTCCATTTGTGAGTTAACTGCTCGCAGGTCATGCAATAATCGATATTTTCCAGACTTTTTCTTTATTACAAATATGGGTGTATTCCAGGGACTAGTAGAAAGTTTTAAATGTCCTTGATCAAATTGTTCCTGTACTAATTGATGAGCAATTTCCAGGCTTTCCCGTTTTAGAGGCCATTGCTTAACCCATACCGGGGTATCAACAACCCAAGTAATAGGAATTGGGAAAGACCAAGCAATGGCTATTCCCCAAAGGGTGATCATTGGAGAGTTTCATCCCAATTTGTGTTAAAACATCTCTCCCTATTAGGCATTGTGCTGTTGGTGGAAGTTGTACAACAGACAGAACAACAGACAGAACACGACCCTCCACTTCTATACTGATAGTAGGAGTTCGCATAGCAATTGAAGCACCCCCAATGTCAGTCACAGTTGTAGTAGAGGGTTGCAGAGGCCAATGTTTCGGCCAGCAATGAGGTGTTATGATACTAGAGTCTGCTCCTGTATCTAGTAAAGCATCCAGTGTTTTTGTTTGATCTTTCCAGATAATTGTAACTTTATGTTTTGGTCGTTCGCTTAAATCTAATGTCAATAAGGTAAGTCCTTTTGTAGAACCAAATCCACGATCTCCACGTTGCATTAATTGTCGGTCATTGGTCAAAGGTTTTGTAAACTGGGGTAAAGGTATTAATTGAGCAATGCGTTGTCCTTTAGGAATTTTCAAAGGTGGAAAAATGGTGTATGCCATGACCATTATCTGCCCAGTATAATCAGCATTAATAAGTCCAGGCAACACAAATAAGCCAGCAAGACTAGCTGATGATCTTCCTATCAGCAATGTACCAAACACTTGTTTATTTATTATTAAAGGTCCATAAATTCCGGTGGGAATCTTTTGAGGTTGGGTGGATAGCAAGGTAACTTCTACTGCTGTTGCCAAATCCAATCCGAGGCTGCCGGCTGTGGCAGGTTGTAATCCGAGACTATTGGTTGAGGCGGGTTGTAATCC
>NW_024104132.1:0-7505 GCF_003945595.2 Pipra filicauda
GACCCCTGGGTTCCCCCCCCCCAAATCCAGGATCCCCCATTCCCCAGGACCCCTGATTTCCCCCCCCAAATCCAGGATCCCCCATTCCCCAGGACCCCTGGTTCCCCCCCCAAATCCAGGATCCCCCATTCCCCAGGACCCCTGGGTTCCCCCCCAGACCCCCCTGGATCCCCCCAAATCCAGGATCCCCCATTCCCCAGGACCCCTGGTTCCCCCCCCAAATCCAGGATCCCCCATTCCCCAGGACCCCTGGGTTCCCCCCCCCCAATCCAGGCTCCCCCATTCCCCAGGACCCCTGAGTTCCCCCCCCAAATCCATGATCCCCCATTCCCCAGGACCCCTGGTTTTTCCCCTCCCCCCCAAATCCAGGATCCCCCAAGTCCCCAGGACCCCCGGGGTTCCCCCACCAGACCCCCCTGGATCCCCCCAAATCCAGGAGCCCCATGCCCAGGACCCCTGGTTCCCACCCAAATCCAGGATCCCCCATTCCCCAGGACCCCTGGGTTCCCCCCCCAAATCCAGGATCCCCCAGGACCCCTGGGTTCCCCCCCAAATCCAGGATCCCCCCGATCCCAGCTGTTCCCCCCCTCCCATTCCAGGCCAGCCGCTGGGAGTGGAAGCGACTGAAGGCGAAGACCCCCAAAAACGGGCCCCCCCCTTGCCCCCGGCTGGGCCACAGCTTCTCCCTGGTGGGCAACAAGTGTTACCTCTTTGGGGGGCTGGCCAACGACAGCGAGGACCCCAAAAACAACATCCCCCGGTACGGGCACCCCAAACCCCTGGGAATTGGGGAGGGGGCACTGGGACCCTGTTTGGGGGTGATAAATGACAGTGAGACCCCAAAAACAACATCCCCTGGTACGGGCACCCCAGAACCCTGGGAATTGGGGAGGGGGGCACTGGGACCCTGTTTGGGGGTGACAAATGACAGTGAGACCCCAAAACCAACATCCCCCGGTACGGGCACCCCAGACCCTTGGGAACTGGGGAGGGGGCACTGGGACCCTGTTTAGGGGGGGAAATGACAGTGAGACCCCAGACCCTTGGGAACTGGGGAGGGGGCACTGGGACCCTGTTTAGGGGGGGAAATGACAGTGAGACCCCAAACCCTTGGGAATTGGGGAGGGGGGCACTGGGACCCTGTTTGGGGGGTGACAAATGACAGTGAGACCCCAAAAACAACATCCCCTGGTGTGGGCACCCCAAACCCTTGGGAATTGGGGAGGGGGGCACTGGGACCCTGTTTGGGGGGTGACAAATGACAGTGAGACCCCAAACCCTTGGGAATTGGGGAGGGGGGCACTGGGACCCTGTTTGGGGGGTGACAAATGACAGTGAGACCCCAAAAACAACATCCCCCGGTACGGGCACCCCAAACCCTTGGGAACTGGGGAGGGGGGCACTGGGACCCTGTTTAGGGGGCGGAAATGACAGTGAGACCCCAAAAACAACATCCCCTGGTGTGGGCACCCCAAACCCTTGGGAATTGGGGAGGGGGGCACTGGGACCCTGTTTAGGGGGGGTGATAAATGACAGTGAGACCCCAAAAACAACATCCCCTGGTATGGGCACCCCAGAACCCTGGGAATTGGGGAGGGGGCACTGGGACCCTGTTTGGGGGGTGATAAATGACAGTGAGACCCCAAACCCCTGGGAATTGGGGAGGGGGGCACTGGGACCCTGTTTAGGGGGGGGAAATGACAGTGAGACCCCAAAAACAACATCCCCTGGTGTGGGCACCCCAAACCCTTGGGAATTGGGGAGGGGGCACTGGGACCCTGTTTGGGGGGTGATAAATGACAGTGAGGACCCCAAAACCAACATCCCCTGGTACGGGCACCCCAAACCCTTGGGAATTGGGGAGGGGGCACTGGGACCCTGTTTGGGGGGTGACAAATGACAGTGAGACCCCAAAAACAACATCCCCTGGTGTGGGCACCCCAAAACCTTGGGAATTGGGGAGGGGGGCACTGGGACCCTGTTTGGGGGGTGATAAATGACAGTGAGGACCCCAAAACCAACATCCCCTGGTATGGGCACCCCAGAACCCTGGGAATTGGGGAGGGGGGCACTGGGACCCTGTTTGGGGGGTGACAAATGACAGTGAGACCCCAAACCCTTGGGAACTGGGGAGGGGGGCACTGGGACCCTGTTTGGGGGGTGGAAAAATGACAGTAAAGACCCCAAAACCAACATCCCGTGTTTGAGGGACGATAAATGACAGTGAGACCCCAAAACCAGGGACCCCTGGGTGCTTTGGGGGGTGGCACAGGTGACCCTTTCCTTTTTGGGGGGTGTCCCAGGTGACTTTGGGGCCACCCCAGCTGTGTTTTGGGGGTGTCCCAGGGACCCCTGGGTGCTTTGGGGAGGGGGCACAGGTGACCCTGTTCTTTTGGGGGATGGCACAGGTGACCCTATTCTTTAGGGAGAGGGGGCACAGGTGACCCTGTTCTTTTGGGGGATGGCACAGGTGACCCTATTCTTTAGGGAGAGGGGGCACAGGTGACCCTGTTCTTTTGGGGGATGGCACAGGTGACCCTATTCTTTAGGGAGAGGGGGCACAGGTGACTTTGGGGCCACCCCAGCTGCGTTTTGGGGGTCTCCCAGGAACCCCCGTGTGTCCCTCGGGGTAGAGGTAGCTCGGTACACCCCCCCAACCCCATCCCCTGACAACCTTTCTGGGGGTCTCCCCCCTGACCTCGTGCCCCCCCCCGGCCAGGTACCTGAACGACCTGTACGTGCTGGAGCTGCGCCCGGGCTCGGGGGTCCTGGCCTGGGACATCCCCATCACTTACGGGGTCCTGCCCCCGCCCCGCGAGTCCCACACGGCCGTGGTGTACACGGAGAGGGACGGGCGCAGGTCCCGCCTCGTCATCTACGGGGGCATGAGTGGCTGCAGGCTGGGGGATCTGTGGACCCTCGACATCGGTACGGGGGGCTTTGGGGGGGTTTGGGGGGGTTTGGGGGTCTGGGGGGGCTCGGGGGGGTCTGTGGTGTACACGGAGAGGGACGGGCGCAGGTCCCGCCTCGTCATCTACGGGGGCATGAGCGGCTGCAGGCTGGGCGACCTGTGGACCCTCGACATCGGTACGGGGGGCTCTGGGGGGCTTTGGGGTCCCCAGGGGTCACTGGGGGGCTCAGGGACACCGGGGGGGCTCAGGGGGGTCCGTGGTGTACATGGAGAGGGACGGCAGGAGGTCCCGCCTCGTCATCTCTGGGGGCGTGAGCGGCTGCAGGCTGGGGGATCTGTGGACCCTCGACATCGGTACGGGGGGCTTTGGGGGGTTTGGGGGTCTGGGGGGGCTCAGGGACACCGGGGGGGCTCAGGGGGGTCCGTGGTGTACACGGAGAGGGACGGGCGCAGGTCCCGCCTCGTCATCTACGGGGGCATGAGCGGCTGCAGGCTGGGGGACCTGTGGACCCTCGACATTGGTACGGGGGGCTCAGGGGGGGTTTGGGGTCACCAGGGGTCACTGGGGGGCTCAGGGACACCAGGGGGGCTGGGGGGGTCCGTGGTGTACACGGAGAGGGATGGACAGAGATCCCACCTCGTCATCTACGGGGGCATGAGCGGCTGCAGGCTGGGGGACCTGTGGACCCTCGACATCGGTACGGGGGGCTCTGGGGGCGTTTTTTCGTTCTTGGTGGTGTTGTTGGGGGTCTGGGGGGGCTCGGGGGGGGTGTCCGTGGTGTAACCACGGAGAGGAGGGCGCGGTCCACTCTTATCTCTGGGGGATGAGGGGCTGCAGCTGGGGGATCTGGGACCCTCGACTCGGTACGGGGGGCTCTGGGGGGGTTTGGGGGTCCCCAGGGTGTGGGGTGGGGGCTTAGGGACACTGGGGGGGCTCAGGGGGGTCCGTGGTGTACACGGAGAGGGACGGCAGGAGGTCCCGCCTCATCATCTCTGGGGGCATGAGCGGCTGCAGGCTGGGGGATCTGTGGACCCTCGACATCGGTACGGGGGGCTCTGGGGGGGTTTGGGGGTCTGGGGGGGCTCAGGGACACCAGGGGGGCTGGGGGGGTCCGTGGTGTACACGGAGAGGGACGGACAGAGATCCCACCTCGTCATCTCTGGGGGCGTGAGCGGCTGCAGGCTGGGGGACCTGTGGACCCTCGACATCGGTACGGGGGGCTCTGGGGGGGTTTGGGGGTCTGGGGGGGCTCAGGGACACCAGGGGGGCTGGGGGGGTCCATGGTGTACACGGAGAGGGATGGACAGAGATCCCACCTCGTCATCTACGGGGGCATGAGCGGCTGCAGGCTGGGCGACCTGTGGACCCTCGACATCGGTACGGGGGGCTCTGGGGGGGTTTGGGGCTCTGGGGGGGCTCAGGGGGGTCCGTGGTGTACACGGAGAGGGACGGACAGAGATCCCACCTCGTCATCTCTGGGGGTACACATCTGAGCTGGCTGCCGGCTTGGCGACCTGTGGAACCCTCGACCCAATCGGTACGGGGGGCCTGGAAGTGGGTTTGGGGGTCTGGGGGGCTGGGGGGCTCAGGAACGGGGGGGGCTGGGGGGGTCCGTGGTGTTACACGGAGAGGAGGACAGGATGATCCCGCTCCGTCATTCTGGGGGCATTGAGGGGTCGGTGTGGCGGCTGCAGGGCTGGGGGACATGGAACCCCTCAGACATCGGTACGGGGTGCTTTGGGGGGTTTGGGGTCCCCCAGGGGGCTGGGGGGGCTCAGGGACACTGGGGGGGCTCAGGGGGGTTTAGGGGTGCCAGGGGAAGGGGAGTGTGCCACCATCTACGGGGGCACAAGGGGGTCCAGGCTGGGGGACCTGTGGACCCTCGACATTGGTATGGGGGGCTTTGGAGGGGTTTGGGGGTCACCAGGGACACTGGGGGGGGCTCAGGGACACTGGGGGGGCTCAGGGACACTGGGGGGGGCTCAGGGACACTGGGGGGGCTCAGGGACACTGGGGGGGGCTCAGGGACACTGGGGGGGGCTCAGGGACACTGGGGGGGTCCAGGAGGTGCCAGGGGAATGGGGGCAACCAAGGGGGTCCCACCATCTCTGGGGGTATGAGGGGCTGCAGGCTGGGGGACCTGTGGACCCTCGACATGGGTACGGGGGGGTTTTGGGGGGTCAGCAGGGGGCTGGGAGGGCTCCGGGGGGTTTAGGGGTGCCCAGGGGGGTTTAGGGGTGCCAGGGGAAGGGGGCTGTGCCACCATCTCTGGGGGCATGAGGGGCTGCAGGCTGGGGGACCCAAGGACCCTCGACATTGGTATTGGGGGGCTTTGGGGGTCACCAGGGGCTGGGGGGGCTCAGGGACACTGGGGGGGCTCAGGGGGGTCCGTGGGGTACCCGGAGAGGGACGGACACATTTTTGGGGTGGTTTCAGGGGCGTTTCTTCCCGTTTTGGAGGATTTGGGGCCCGTTTCTTCCCGTCCTTGGGCTGATCCTTCACCTTTCAGTGGCTTTGGGGGCCATTTCCTCCCAGTTTGGATGATTTTGGGGCCATTTCCTCCCAGTTTGGATGATTTTGGGGCCATTTCCTCCCAGTTTGGATGATTTTGGGGCCATTTCCTCCCAGTTTGGATGATTTTGGGGCCATTTCCTCCCAGTTTGGATGATTTTGGGGCCATTTCCTCCCAGTTTGGATGATTTTGGGGCCATTTCCTCCCAGTTTGGATGATTTTGGGGCCATTTCCTCCCAGTTTGGATGATTTTGAGGCCATTTCCTCCCAGTTTGGATGATTTTGAGGCCATTTCCTCCCAGTTTGGATGATTTTGGGGCCATTTCCTCCCAGTTTGGATGATTTTGGGGCCATTTCCTCCCAGTTTGGATGATTTTGGGGCCATTTCCTCCCAGTTTGGAGGATTTTGGGGCCATTTCCTCCCAGTTTGGATGATTTTGGGGCCATTTCCCCCCAGTTTGGATGATTTTGGGGCCATTTCCTCCCAGTTTGGATGATTTTGAGGCCATTTCCCCCCGGTTTGGATGATTTTGGGGCCATTCCCTCCCAGTTTGGATGAATCTGGGCCCGTTTCTTTGCATTTTGTGTGGGTTTGAGGCCATTTCCTCCCGTTTCGGGTGGTTTTGGGGCCGTTTCTTCCCATTTTAGATGATTTTGAGGCCATTTCTTCTGGTTTTGTGTAGTTTTGGGGCCATTCCTTACCATTTTGGGTTGTTTCTTCCCATTTTGGATGATTCTGAGGCCATTTTTTCCCGTTTTGGGGCCGTTTCTTCCCATTTTGGATGATTTGGAGGCCGTTTCTTTGCATTTTGGGTAGTTTTGGGGCCATTTCTTCCCGTTTTGGGTGGTTTGGGGGCCGTTTCTTCCTGTTTTGGGGCCATTTCTTCCTGTTTTGGGTGGGTTTGAGGCTGTTTCTTTGCATTTTGTGTAGTTTTGGGGCCGATTCTTCCCATTTTGTGTAGTTTTGGGGCCATTTCTTCCCATTTTGGGTGGTTTTGGGGCCATTTCTTCCCGTTTTGGGCGGTTTGGGGCCTTTTCTTCCTGTTTTGGGGCCATTTCTTCCTGTTCTGGACGGTTTTGGGGCCATTTCTTCCCATTTGGGGTGGTTTTGGGGCCTTTTCTTCCTGTTTTGGGGCCATTTCTTCCTGTTCTGGACGGTTTTGGGGCCGTTTCTTCCCGTTTGGGGTGGTTTTGGGGCCTTTTCTTCCTGTTTTGGGGCCATTTCTTCCTGTTCTGGATGGTTTTGGGGCCGTTTCTTCCCGTTTGGGGTGGTTTTGGGGCCTTTTCTTCCTGTTTTGGGGCCATTTCTTCCTGTTCTGGATGGTTTTGGGGCCATTTCTTCCCGTTTGGGGTGGTTTTGGGGCCTTTTCTTCCTGTTTTGGGGCCATTTCTTCCTGTTCTGGACGGTTTTGGGGCCGTTTCTTCCCGTTTGGGGCGGTTTGGGGGCCGTTTCTTCCTGTTTTGGGGCCATTTCTTCCTGTTCTGGACGGTTTTGGGGCCGTTTCTTCCCGTTTGGGGGCCGTTTTCTGACGCTGTCGGTGGTTTTTGGGGTCCCCAGAGACGCTGACGTGGAACAAGCCGAGCCTGAGCGGGGTGGCCCCCCTGCCCCGCAGCCTCCACTCGGCCACCACCATCGGCAACAAGTGAGTCTGGGGGCGACCCCCCCCCCCAAAAAACACCCCCCTGACCCTCCCCTTGTCCTGGGGAGGGGAAATGGGGGGCCCTGGGTGTCCCTGTCACCACAAAAGGGGGGGTTTGGGGGTCCCAGGGGGGGTCTTCTGGTTATTTTAAGTGTCCCCCACCCTCAGGGGTCCCCCCCATGTGCCCTGGACCCCCCCGTTTGTCCTGGGGGGGGGCACAGGGGGGGATCTGGGTGTCATCAGGGGGGTTTTAGGGGTTCCCGGGGGATCCCTATTTCATCTTAACCCTTGAGTTAATGGGGGGGGGTCTCCTGTGACCCCCCCCCGACCCCTGGGACCCCCCCTGGGACCTCTCTGACCCCTGGGACACCCCCCCGACCCCTTTAACCCCCCCAGGATGTCCGTGTTTGGGGGGTGGGTGTCCGTGTTTGTCCCTGTGAC